>NC_057795.1:171813456-171831981 GCF_018294505.1 Triticum aestivum
CCCCCCTCTTTCCTTCCCCCTCTTCCCCTTCCTTTCCCCCTCCTAGTAGGAGTAGGAAAGGGGGAGTCCTACTCCTACTAGGAGGAGGACTCCTCCTCCTTGGCGCGCCCCAAGGGGCCGGCTGGCCTCCCCCCTTGCTCCTTTATATACAGGGGCAAGGGGGCACCCTAGAACACACAAGTTGATCTACAGATCATTCCTTAGCCGTGTGCGGTGCCCCCCTCCACCATATTCCACCTCGGTCATATCGTCGCGGAGTTTAGGCGAAGCCCTGCGCCGGTAGAGCATCATCATCGTCACCACGCCATCGTGCTGACGGAACTCATCCCCGAAGCTTTGCTGGATCGGAGCCCGGGGATCATCATCGAGCTGAACATGTGCTGAACTCGGAGGTGCCGTACGTTCGATACTTGGATCGGTCGGATCGTGAAGATGTACGACTACATCAACCACATTGTCATAACGCTTCCGCTTACGGTCTACGAGGGTACGTGGACAACACTCTCTCCCCTCGTTGCTATGCCATCACCATGATCTTGCGTGTACGTAGGAATTTTTTTTGAAATTACTATGTTTCCCAACAGTGGTATCCGAGCCTGGTTTTATGCGTAGATGTCATATGCACGAGTAGAACACAAGTGAGTTGTGGGCGATACAAGTCATACTGCTTACCAGCATGTCATACTTTGGTTCGGCGGTATTGTGAGATGAAGCGGCCCGGACCGACATTACGCGTATGCTTACGCGAGACTGGTTTCACCGTTACGAGCACCCGTGCTTAAAGGTGGCTGGCGGGTGTCTGTCTCTCTCACTCTAGCTGAATCGAGTGTGGCTACGCCCGGTCCTTGCGAAGGTTAAAACAACACTAACTTGACGAACTATCGTTGTGGTTTTGATGCGTCGGTAAGAACGGTTCTTGCTAAGCCCGTAGCAGCCACGTAAAATTTGCAACAACAAAGTAGAGGACGTCTACCTTGTTTTTGCAGGGCATGTTGTGATGTGATATGGTCAAGACGTAATGCTATATTTTATTGTATCAGATCATCATGTTTTGTAACCAAAGTTATCGACAACTGGCAGGAGCCATATGGTTGTCGCTTTCTTGTATGAAATGCAAACGCCCTGTAATTGCTTTACTTTATCACTAAGCGGTAGCGATAGCCGTAGAAGCAATAGATGGCGTAACGACAACGATGCTACGATGGAGATCAAGGTGTCGCGCCGGTGACGATGGTGATCACGACGGTGCTTCGAAGATGGAGATCACAAGCACAAGATGATGATGGCCATATCATATCACTTATATTGATTGCATGTGATGTTTATCCTTTATGCATCTTATCTTGCTTTGATTGACGATAGCATTTTAAGATGATCTCTCACTAATTATCAAGAAGTGTTCTCCCTGAGTATGCACCGTTGCGAAAGTTCTTCGTGCTGAGACACCACGTGATGATCGGGTGTGATAGGCTCTATGTTTAAATACAACGGGTGCAAAACAGTTGCACACGCGGAATACTCGGGTTAAACTTGACGAGCCTAGCATATACAGATATGGCCTCGGAACACGGAGACCGAAAGGTCGAGCGTGAATCATATAGTAGATATGATCAACATAATGATTTTCACCATTGAAACTACTCCATCTCACGTGATGATCGGACATGGTTTAGTTGATTTGGATCACGTGATCACTTAGATGACTAGAGAGATGTCTGTCTAAGTGGGAGTTATTAAGTAATATGATTAATTGAACTTAAATTTATCATGAACTTAGTACCTGATAGTATTTTTCTTGTCTATGTTTGTTGTAGATAGATGGCTCGTGTTGTTGTTCCGTTGAATTTTAATGCGTTCCTTGAGAAAGCAAAGTTGAAAGATGATGGTAGCAATTACACGGACTGGGTCCGTAACCTGAGGATTATCCTCATTGCTGCACAGAAGAATTATGTCCTAGAAGCACCGCTGGGTGCCAGGCCTGCTGCTGATGCAACTGACGACGTTAAGAACGTCTGGCAGAGCAAAGCTGATGACTACTCGATAGTTCAGTGTGCCATGCTTTACGGCTTAGAACCGGGTCTTCAACGACGTTTTGAACGTCATGGGGCATATGAGATGTTTCAGGAGTTGAAGTTAATATTTCAAGTAAATGCCCGGATTGAGAGATATGAAGTCTCCAATAAGTTCTATAGCTGCAAGATGGAAGAGAATAGTTCTGTCAGTGAACACATACTCAAAATGTCTGGGTATAATAATCACTTGATTCAACTGGGAGTTAATCTTCCTGATGATAGTGTCATTGACAGAATTCTCCAATCACTGCCACCAAGCTACAAGAGCTTCGTGATGAACTATAATATGCAAGGGATGGACAAGACTATTCCCGAGCTCTTCGCAATGCTAAAAGACGCGGAGGTAGAAATCAAGAAGGAGCATCAAGTGTTGATGGTTAACAAGACCACTAGTTTCAAGAAAAAGGGCAAAGGGAAGAAGAAGGGGAACTTCAAGAAGAACAACAAACAAGTTGCTGCTCAAGAGAAGAAACCCAAGTCTGGACCAAAGCCTGAAATTGCGTGCTTCTACTGCAAGCAGACTGGGCACTGGAAGCGAAACTGCCCCAAGTATTTGGCGGATAAGAAGGATGGCAAAGTGAACAAAGGTATATGTGATATACATGTTATTGATGTGTACCTTACTAATGCTCGCAGTAGTACCTGGGTATTTGATACTGGTTCTGTTGCTAATATTTGCAACTCGAAACAGGGACTACGGATTAAGCGAAGATTGGCTAAGGACGAGGTGACGATGCGCGTGGGAAATGGTTCCAAAGTCGATGTGATCCCGGTCGGCACGCTACCTCTACATCTACCATCGGGATTAGTTTTAGACCTAAATAATTGTTATTTGGTGCCAGCGTTAAGCATGAACATTATATCTGGATCTTGTTTAATGCGAGACGGTTATTCATTTAAACCAGAGAATAATGGTTGTTCTATTTATATGAGTAATATCTTTTATGGTCATGCACCCTTGAAGAGTGGTCTATTTTTATTGAATCTCGATAGTAGTGATACACATATTCATAGTGTTGAAACCAAAAGATGCAGAGTTGATAATGATAGTGCAACTTATTTATGGCACTGCTGTTTAGGTCATATTGGTGTAAAGCGCATGAAGAAACTCCATACTGATGGGCTTTTGGAATCACTTGATTATGAATCACTTGGTACTTGCGAACCGTGCCTTATGGGCAAGATGACTAAAACGCCATTCTCCGGAACTATGGAGCGAGCAACTGATTTATTGGAAATCATACATAATGATGTTTGTGGGCCAATGAATGTCGAAGCTCGCGGCGGGTATTGTTATTTTCTCACCTTCACAGATGACTTGAGCAGATATGGGTATATCTACTTGATGAAACACAAGCCTGAAACATTTGAAAAGTTCAAAGAATTTCAGAGTGAAGTGGAAAATCATCGTAACAAGAAAATAAAGTTTCTACGATCTGATCGTGGAGGAGAATATTTGAGTTACGAGTTTGGTTTACATTTGAAACAATGCGGAATAGTTTCGCAACTCACGCCACCCGGAACACCACAACGAAATGGTGTGTCCGAACGTCGTAATCGTACTTTACTAGATATGGTGCGATCTATGATGTCTCTTACTGATTTACCGCTATCATTTTGGGGTTATGCTTTAGAGACGGCCGCATTCACATTAAATAGGGCACCATCAAAATCCGTTGAGACGACGCCTTATGAACTGTGGTTTGGCAAGAAACCAAAGTTGTCGTTTCTTAAAGTTTGGGGCTGCGATACTTATGTGAAGAAACTTCAACCAGATAAGCTCGAACCTAAATCAGAGAAATGTGTCTTCATAGGATACCCAAAAGAGACCATTGGGTACACCTTCTATCACAAATCTAAGGGCAAGATTTTTATTGCTAAAATCGGATCCTTTCTAGAGAAGGAGTTTCTCTCGAAAGAAGTGAGTGGGAGGAAAGTAGAACTTGATGATATAACTATATCTACTCCCTTGTTGGAAAGTAGTTCATCACAAGAACCGGTTCCTGTGACAACTCACCAATTAGTGAGGAAGCTAATGATATTGATCATGAAACTTCAGATCAAGTTTCTACTGAACCTCGTAGGTCTACCAGAGTAAGATCCGCACCAGAGTGGTACGGTAATCCTATTATGGAAGTCATGTTACTTGACCATGATGAACCTACGAACTATGAGGAAGCGTTGATGAGCCCAGATTCCGCAAAATGGCTAGAGGCCATGAAATCTGAGATGGGATCCATGTATGAGAACAAAGTATGGACTTTGGTTGACTTGCCCGATGATCGGCAAGCCATTGATAATAAATGGATCTTTAAGAAGAAGACTGACGCTGATGGTAATGTAACTGTCTATAAAGCTCGACTTGTTGCGAAAGGTTTTCGACAAGTTCAAGGGGTTGACTACGATGAGACTTTCTCACCCGTAGCGATGCTTAAGCCTGTCCGAATCATGTTAGCTATTGCTGCATTTCATGATTATGAAATCTGGCAAATGGATGTCAAAACTGCATTCTTGAATGGATTTCTGGAAGAAGAGTTGTATATGATGCAGCCAGAAGGTTTTGTTGATCCAAAAGGTGCTAACAAAGTGTGCAAGCTCCAGCGATCCATTTATGGACTGGTGCAAGCATCTCGGAGTTGGAATAAACACTTTGATAGTGTGATCAAAGCATATGGTTTTATACAGACTTCTGGAGAAGCCTGTATTTACAAGAAAGTGAGTGGGAGCTCTGTAGCATTTCTGATATTATATGTAGATGACATATTGTTAATTGGAAATGATATAGAATTTCTGGATAGCATAAAGGGATATTTGAATAAAAAAATTTCAATGAAAGATCTAGGTGAAGCTGCTTACATATTGGGCATCAAGATCTATAGAGATAGATCAAGACGCTTAATAGGACTTTCACAAAGCACATAGCTTGATAAAATTTTGAAAAAGTTCAAAATGGATCAGGCAAAGAAAGGGTTCTTGCCCGTGCTTCAAGGTGTGAAGTTTAGTCAAACTCAATGCCCGACCACAACAGAAGATAGAGAGAAAATGAAAGATATTCCCGATGCTTCAGCCATAGGCTCTATCATGTATGCAATGTTGTGTACCAGACCTGACGTATGCTTAGCAATAAGTTTGGTAGGGAGGTACCAAAGTAATCCAGGAGTGGATCACTGGACAGCGGTCAAGAACATCCTGAAATACCTGAAAGGGACTAAGGATATGTTTCTCGTATATAGAGGTGACAAAGAGCTAGTCGTAAATGGTTACGTCGATGCAAGCTTTGACACTGATCCGGACGATTCTAAATCGCAAACCGGATACGTGTTTTTATTAAACGGTGGAGCTGTAAGTTGGTGTAGTTCTAAACAAAGCGTCGTGGCGGGATCTACATGTGAAGCTGAGTACATAGTTGCTTCAGAAGCAGCAAATGAAGGAGTCTAGATGAAGGAGTTCATTTCCGATCTAGGTGTCATACCTAGTGCATCGGGACCAATGAAGATCTTCTGTGACAATACTGGTGCAATTGCTTTGGCAAAGGAATCCAGATTTCACAAGAGGACCAAGCACATCAAGAGATGCTTCAATTCCATCCGGGACCAAGTCCAAGTGGGAGACATAGAAATTTGCAAGATACATACGGATCTGAATGTTGCAGACCCATTGACTAAGCATTTCTCACGAGCAAAACATGATCAGCACCAAGACTCCATGGGTGTTAGAATCATTACTATGTAATCTAGATTATTGACTCTAGTGCAAGTGGGAGACTGAAGGAAATATGCCCTAGAGGCAATAATAAAGTTATTATTTATTTCCTCATATCATGATAAATGTTTATTATTCATGCTAGAATTGTATTAACCGGAAACATGATACATGTGTGAATACATAGACAAACATATAGTCACTAGTATGCCTCTACTTAACTAGCTCATTAATCAAAGATGGTTATGCTTCCTAACCATAGACATGTGTTCATTTGATTAATGGGATCACATCATTAGGAGAATGATGTGATTGACATGACCCATTCCGTTAGCCTAGCACTTGATCGTTTAGTATATTGCTATTGCTTTCTTTATGACTTATACATGTTCCTGTAACTATGAGATTATGCAACTCCCATTTACCGGAGGAACACTTTGGGTACTACCAACGTCACAATGCAACTGGGTGATTATAAAGGAGTACTACAGGTGTCTCCGAAGGTACATGTTGAGATGGCGTACTTCGAGATTAGGTTTTGTCACTCCGATTGTCGGAGAGGTATCTCTGGGCCCTCTCGGTAATGCACATCACTATAAGCCTTGCAAGCAATGTGACCAATGAGTTGGTTACGGGATGATGCATTACGTAACGAGTAAAGAGACTTGCCGGTAACGAGATTGAACTAGGTATTGGATACCGACGATCAAATCTCGGGCAAGTAACATACCGATGACAAAGGGAACAACGTATGTTGTTATGCGGTTTGACCGATAAAGATCTTCGTAGAATATGTAGGAACCAATATGGGCATCCAGGTTCCGCTATTGGTTATTGACCGAGAATAGTTCTAGGTCATGTCTACATAGTTCTCGAACCCGTAGGGTCCGCACGCTTAACGTTACGATGACAGTTTTATTATGAGTTTATAAGTTTTGATGTACCGAAGTTTGTTCGGAGTCCCGGATGTGATCACGGACATGAAGAGGAGTCTCGAAATGGTCGAGACATAAAGATTGATATATTGGACGACTATATTCGGACACCGGAAGTGTTCCGGGTGATTTCGGAGAAAACCGGAGTGCCGGAGGGTTACCGGTAGCCCCCCCGGGAGAGTTAATGGGCCACATGGGCCTTGGTGGGAAGAGAGAGGGGCGGCCAGGGTGGGCCGCATGCCCCCTCTCCCTATGGTCCGAATTGTACTAGGAGGGGGGGGGGGCGGCGCCCCCCTCTTTCCTTCCCCATCTCCCCCTTCCTTTCCCCCTCCTAGTAGGAGTAGGAAAGGGGGAGTCCTACTCCTACTAGGAGGAGGACTCCTCCTCCTTGGCGCGCCCCAAGGGGCCAGCCGGCCTCCCCCCTTGCTCCTTTATATACAGGGGCAAGGGGGCACCCTAGAACACACAAGTTGATCTACGGATCGTTCCTTAGCCGTGTGCGGTGCCCCCCTCCACCATATTCCACCTCGGTCATATCGTCGCGGAGTTTAGGCGAAGCCCTGCGCCGGTAGAGCATCATCATTGTCACCACGCCGTTGTGCTGACGGAGCTCATCCCCGAAGCTTTGCTGGATCGGAGCCCAGAGATCGTCATCGAGCTGAACGTGTGCTGAACTCGGAGGTGCCGTACGTTCGGTACTTGGATCGGTCGGATCGTGAAAACGTACGACTACATCAACCACGTTGTCATAACGCTTCCGCTTATGGTCTACGAGGGTACATGGACAACACTCTCTCCCCTTGTTGCTATGCCATCACCATGATCTTGCGTGTACGTAGGATTTTTTTTGAAATTACTACGTTTCCCAACACACGGACCATGCAGGGATAGAAACCTTGTGCAATAGCTTCAGCTCTGTTATTGGTTTGAAGGCCTCGATAGAGAATATCGCCCAAGGACTCTTGATAGCATTCTTCTCTGCATATTCCATGGTCATGAACTTGTACTTGAACCATTCTTTAGCCCAATAGCGTCGAATCCATTGGATTCGTGTCTTGCGCTGATGATAATTCTCTTCAAGATATGTCTTGTAGAGCTCTGCTAAGTCATCAGGCAAATCTTTTGATGTACCCCCTCGACGCTGTCTGCCACCTTTCCTTACTGAATTTTCTGCAGCCATGAACTTCAAACTGAATGGCTTCAATATGTTCAAAGGCTTCAGTGGCTTACGTTTGCTGGTCAAGCAGGAGCTGGCTTCAGGAGAATTAATGTGATGTTGTAAGTATTCTGCAAATGAATGCAGACTATGAGAACCAAGGGATTCTCCCACGGACATGTACCTGTGAGAGCATTAGAGATGCGAGGGAAGGGGAAGAAGTCATATGCATTCTCAGAAGATTTTGAAGATAAATCAGTTTGAAGACATTGACCTCATGATGCGAAGACATTCACTTGTATGTTGTGAGTTGGTTCCGGATTTGTACGAATCCGTGAATAAGTACAAGTGAGGAATCAAACTAGATATGAAACTTAAGTGAATAGTCTAGGCAGTATGAGATGCAGACAGTATAGATCTAACATTGTGTAGGCAGAAACCACTTTTGGTAAATAGGATAAATCTTGAAGATCAAAAAGGTGGTAAAAATAGAGTTATAATTACCGCACGAAGAACTGCTAGATGATATGGATATGAGACCGAGAAGTTCATTCCACCATGCCCTAACTTGGCGACGAAGGACACCTACGGAAACGGCGGAGAGGACGATGTCCGCGGCCGGCGTGAGGACGGCGTCGGAGAAGTCGCGGCAGCTAAGCGCTTCGTCGCCGGCGTCGTCGAGAGCTAGCGGTGGCGCTAGGGTTTTGATGAGGTGGAGCGGTGGAAGACGGATTTCTTTACTGTAGGGGACAAGTATTTATAAGTAGGTGTGCGGCACAGCGCAATTACGCTGGTGCCCCTGGCGGTTCACATCTGAGGGGCACGTGGCAAGCATGCAACATACTCAGAGTTGTCCCACGTTCCCACACCCGCCAGGCATGTCGGATGGTTGTTCCGGCTTC
This sequence comes from Triticum aestivum, assembly GCF_018294505.1. Taxonomy (NCBI): domain Eukaryota; kingdom Viridiplantae; phylum Streptophyta; class Magnoliopsida; order Poales; family Poaceae; genus Triticum; species Triticum aestivum. Next base: position 171,822,224 of record NC_057795.1, read on the forward strand.
TCTGGATTTCAACAGTAAAGATGAGTTATTTAAAACAGACTTAATGTTAGTCTTTGTGCCTTCTGCTGACTAGGACGCAGAGAAGACATTCGACAGTTTCAATAGAATGCATACGATTTGGATAGATAGAGTTTGAGATTGAAAGCATAGAGAAGTTAGGGTCCGATCACATTCACTTAGTTCAAAAGATTCAACTTGAAGACATAGCTATAAGTGAATGCTGTAGAGGACAGAACACTAGTATATATATATATATATGTTTCAGAAAGCAATCAAATCATCATAGTGAAGGAAATTATGAAGATAAATTGAAACTGAAGACAAACCAAATGCGAAGTCATTACAAAAATAACGCCATGAGTGAAACACTTCAAACAGAGAAATTTGGTGGTGGCGTTACCCACTGTATAGGAAGTATTAGACCCAGACATGACGCGCAATTATCGTGGCGCTCCAAAGTCAAATTCCATGTTAATGTATTCACACTCAGAATGTAAGTCTTCATTGATTGAAGATATACAGTACTTCATGTATTGCACATCTAAGTCATCAACATGCATAAGTGTTAGGATGTGTGCCTGATCACAGGACATTAGAGGATTCCAAGATATTTAGCTCACACCGTAGCTTGCAAAACCTTTTCTCATCCAAGGGCTTTGTGAAGATATCTGCCAGTTGCTCTTCAGTGTTGACATGAATGATGTCGATATCTTTCTTCATGACATGATCTATGAGAAAGTGATGACGAATTTCAATGTGCTTTGTCTTCGAGTGCTGAACTAGATTGTTGGCTATCTTGATGGCACTTTCATTGTCGTAGAAGAGAGGTAGTTGTTTCAGATTGATGCCATAGTCCTTGAGAGTTTGCTTCATCCAGAGAAGCTGAGCACAACAAGATCCAGCAGCAATGTATTCAGATTTAGCAGTTGAGACTGATACACAGTTCTGCTTCTTTGAAGACCAACAGACAAGTGATCTTCCCAGAAAGTGACATGTGCCTGATGTAGACTTGCGATCCACCTTGTCACCAGCATAATTAGCATCCGAGAATCCAACCAAATCAAATTTTGAGCCCTTGGTAAACCATAATCCGAGTGTTGGGGTGTAAGCTAAATACCGAAGAATTCGCTTCACAGCTAAGTGATCCGATTCCTTTGGTGCCGCTTGGAATCGAGCACACATGCAAACACTAAGCATAATATTTGGCCTAGATGCACATAGATAAAGTGAAGAACCAATCATGGAGCGGTATACCTTTTGATCTAACTCTTTACCATTGTCGTCGGGACCAAGGTGGTGTTTGGCTGGCATTGGCGTCGTGTAGCCTTTGCAGTCTTTCATTCCAAACTTCTTCAGACAATCTTTGAGGTGTTTTTCTTGAGATATGAAGATGCCATTGCTTTGCTGACGAATTTGAAGACCAAGGAAGAACTTCAGCTCACCCATCATGGACATCTGATATTGCTCTTGCATCATGTATCCAAACTCATCAGTATACTTCTGGTTGGTGTAGCCGAAGATTATGTCATCCACATATATTTGGCACACAAACAGTTCACCATCATATGTCTTCGTGAAGAGTGTGGGATCAAGGGGTCCAGGTTTGAAGCCTTTGCTCTTCAGGAAGTCTTTGATCGTATCATACCATGCACGAGGAGCTTGTTTGAGGCCATACAGTGCTTTGTTTAGCTTGTACACCATATCAGGATGTTTTGGATCTTCAAAGCCAGGTGGTTGAGCGACATATACTTCTTCTTCAATCTTGCCATTGAGAAATGCACTCTTCACATCCATTTGGTATAGCAAGATGTTGTGATGATTAGCGTAGGCTAGCAGTATGCGAATAGCTTCAAGCCTAGCCACAGGAGCAAATGTTTCATCGAAGTCAATTCCTTCTAGTAGAGTATATCCTTGAGCCACAAGACGTGCTTTGTTTTTGACGACTTGACCATGCTCATCTTGCTTGTTTCGATATATCCATTTTGTTCCAATAATGTTATGCTTGCGAGGGTCAGGTCGCTTGACAAGTTCCCAAACATTGTTTATCTTGAACTGTTGAAGTTCTTCTTGCATAGATTGAATCCATTCAGGTCCCATAAAGGCTTCAGCAACTTTCTTGGGTTCTAATATTGACACAAATGAAAAGTGCCCACAGAAGTTTGCTAACTGTGTTGCTCTTGAGCGAGTCAGTGGACCAGGTGCATTGATGTTGTCAATTATCTTCTCAATTTGTACTTCATTTGCAACACGAGGATGAACAGGACGAAGACTTTGCTCTTGCTGATCATTGTCATCATTGGGAGGATTATCTTCGGTCTGAGCATTGTCTTCAGGTTGGTTAGGTGCAGAAATGATAAGTTCCTCTTCAGGCTGTGCTTCAGAGGGCATGATTTCACCCGTTCCCATCAGCTTGATAGATTCGCTTGGAGGAGCTTCATCAAGTGTACTTGGCAGGAGTTCTCTTTCTGAACCATTGGTTTCATCAAATCTCACATCCACAATTTCGACGATCTTGTAGAGATAGAGGTTGAAGACTCTGTAGGAGTGCGAGTCCTTTCCATAGCCAAGCATGAAGCCTTCGTGAGCCTTAGGTGCAAATTTTGACTTGTGATGGCAATCCTTGATCCAGCATCTTGCACCAAAGACCCTGAAGTAGCTGACATTTGGCTTCTTGCCAGTAAGGAGCTCATAGGATGTTTTGCCCAGAAGCTTGTGGATGTAGACATGGTTGATAATGTGACAAGCTGTATCAATAGCTTTAGGCCAGAACTTTCTTGGTGTCTTGTACTCATCGAGCATTGTTCGAGCCATCTCAATTAGAGTTCTGTTCTTGCGCTCAATGATGCCATTTTGCTGAGGTGTGTATGGAGCAGAGGACTCATGAGTGATTCCCATTGTATCCAGATAGAGATCAAGTCCGATGTTCTTGAACTCTGTGCCGTTATCACTTCTGATATGCTTGATCTTCACACCATAATTGTTCATTACTCGATTGGCGAATCGTCTGAAGACATCTTGCACTTCAGTCTTGTAGAGCATTATATGCACCCATGTGTATCTTGAGTAGTCATCAACAATGACGAAGTCATACAAACACGCAGTTGTTGTGAGGGTGGAGTAGTGAGTAGGTCCAAATAAGTCCATGTGTAACAGCTCGAAGGGTTGAGATGTTATCATGATTGTCTTCGAGGGGTGCTTCGCCCTAGTCATCTTCCCAACTTCACAAGCACCACACAAATGATCTTTCTTGAACTTGACATCCTCAATGCCAATGACATGCTTCTTCTTGACGAGTGTGTGTAAGTTCCTCATGCCTGCATGTCCCAGCCTTTGATGCCAGAGCCAGCATTCCGAAGCTTTTGTGAGAAGACATACGGCAAGCTGTGGACCTGCTGAGAAATCTACCATGTATAGATCATCTTTCCTATATCATTCAAAGACTAGAGACTTGTCAGATTCCATTAGTACAAGGCAACGATATTTTCCAAATAGCACAATCATGTTTAAGTCACAAAGCATTGAGACAGACATTAAGTTGAACCCAAGGGATTCAACAAGCATCACTTTATCCATGTGTTGATCCCTAGAGATTGCAACTCTACCTAGACCCAATACCTTGCTTTTACCAGTGTCAGCAAATGTGATTTGACTCTTGTCGGATGGACGTAAGGTTGAGTCCATGACAAGACTTCGATCACCAGTCATATGATTAGTGCACCCGCTGTCAATAATCCATTCTGAAGCTTTTGGTGACATGCCCTACAGTGCAGTTAGGAGGATAGGCTTCACAAGGTATGTTGTGAAGCATAAGCATTTGACGCACACTAGGATTATCACATCTTAGATCAAGATTAGAACACACAGTATGACAGATAAGAGATTCATATGTGGAATACATAGTAAGTCATTTTATCATGTGTCCCTTTATGTTTTAGGTCCCCAGCAATAATATCGGACGCCTTTGATTGTTGGCTGGAGACCACATTCTGCAAAAGAGAGTTATTTCTTCTTCACCACCCACATTTTCAGGGGTGGCTAAGAAGCAATGAGTCTAAGTGCAGCATCTGTGAATTTTTGCTTTGAAGCCCTAGAAAATAGCCTTGCAGGAGATGAATGATACTCATGTGAATAAGCAGAAAAGTTCTCAGTTCTATGAACATAGCGGTTTGAAGATACATGCTCATATTCATGAGTCTGAGTATGATTTCCCTGCAAAACATTGGCGTTAGGGTGACTCAAGGGAGTCATGTATTCGTATGAAGCCGTTGGACCATATGATGCCTTTGGTCTGGGGTTTGTCTTCTTCCCTGGTGGTGTCATGATGACATTCACTGGAAGATTCTCAAGGCAGCTTTTGGGAATCCGGATCTTCTTCATAGGTGGTCCATTCCTACAGTTAGTACCAATATACCTGGCAAACACTTCACCATTCTGATTTTTGAACAGTTTATAATTTGCATCCAAGGATTCATCAATGATAATAAGACTGGCACAGGTAAATCCAGATAAAGTGGATGGGTCCACTAAAGGTTCCTTTGCAGCAACCCATGTGGTTTTGGGATACTGCTCAGGCTTCCAGTAGGAACCATCAGCATTCATTTTCCTCTCGAACCCAACACCCTCTTTCCTAGGGTTTCGGTTCAGAATCTACTTTTTGAGGACATTGCAGAGTGTCTGATGTCCCTTCAAACTTTTGTACATCCCTGTTTCAAGCAATGTCTTCAACCTAGCATTTTCATCAGCAATAGTAGTGGTATCCTCCGCAGAGGGGTTAGTAGCAACATCAGTAGTTGAAGACAATGCAGTAGTAGCAGCAGTGGAACATTCAGCAACAGATGTAGCGTTATCACACTCAGTGCATTTTAGACATGGTGGATCAAATCCATTCTGTGTAACGCTGACTTGTTGAGCAAGTAATGAATCGCGCTCCTTCTAAAGATCTTCATAATCCACTCTTATCTTTTCATGGTCAATCTTTCTTTGAAGACATTCAGAAGAAAGCTTCTCATGATCAGACAAGAGAGCATTATGTTGATTTTGAAGGGCGTCAAATTTGGACTGAAGTCTCTGAAGACTCTCAGCCAATGCTTTTGACTGATCCATTTCTTCACCCAACATATCATCGCTCTTACTAAGCATGTTTTGAACCTTTTCCAAGGCTCTTTGTTGTTTAGTGGCAAGGGAAGCAAGTTTGACATAACTGGGGCCAAATTCATCACCTGATTCATCATCACTAGTTTCAGAGAGGCATCATTCAGTTACCTTGTCACCCCCTGCCATGAGGCAAGGTGAAGATGAAGACGATTCAGGTGCAAAGGTCATCTCCTTAAGAGATTCCCTGTAGTCCTCAAACCAAGGATCATGATGAGTACGATGACCTTCATAGACCTCAGATAGCCGGTCCCAGATTAGCTTCGTGTGATTGAGGTGCATGACGTTCCTGAACTGATTTCGGGACAAACAGGAGCAGATGACATCCTTCGCCGTGAGGTTCAGTAAAGTGTACTTGCGAATGTTATCAGCATCTGCCATCTTGCATAGATCGGTAAGACCAATCTCAGTGACGGTCCACAGTTCGCTATCCATAGCCATGACTCGCTTCTTCATCATGGCCTTCCACCGAGGATACTCATGATCGTCAAAGGTGTGGCAAGATACATTCCTTAATCCTACAGTCGACATAGCTGAAACTCCAGGTGGTTAAACCGAATCACACAGAACAAGGGAGTACCTTGCTCTGATACCAATTGAAAGTGCTAGTATCGACTAGGGGGGTGAATAGGCGATTTTTGTGAAAGTCTTCCAAACTTGGAAGTTTCGAAGACAAACAATAGAAATGACCTAGTTAATATGCAGCAGAAGATAAACTACCCTAAGCAAGCCATAGTCAAGTATGCAATGATGTGAAAGTACAGGACTAATAGCAGCTAAGTAGTAAGGATCAGGATGGAAGATAGTATGAAGCCAATCAACAATAGTAGTCAAGCAATGACGTCAAACAGATACATAGATAGGCAATGACTTCACGAAGGGAAACTTAAGTAAAGGAAGGGAGAGGATAGAACCAGTCACTTGTTGAAGACACATGATTTGTTGGACCAGTTCCAGTTGTTGTGACAACTGTACGTCTGGTTGGAGCGGCTATGTATTTAAACTCGAGGACACCCAGTCCCGGACACACAGTCCTCACTGTATTCTCCTTGAGCTAAGGACACTTAGTCCTCGCCCAATCACTCTAGTAAGTCTTCAAGGTAGACTTCCAAACCTTCACAAACTTCGTTCACCGGCAATCCACAATGACTCTTGGATGCTCAGAACGCGAAGCTTAACCGGCTGGAGGATACACAGTCCTCAAGTGTAATAAGTCTTCAGGTCACACAGACAGAAAGACTTCAGTGATGCCTCACACTCTTTGGCTCTGGGTGTTTGGGCTTGGTCCTCGCAAGGATTTTTCTCTCACAAAGGCTTCGAGGTGGGTTGCTCTCAAAACGACAAAAGCCGTAGAATAACTCTGAGCAGCCACCAATTTATGGTGTAGGGGGTGGGCTATTTATAGCCACTAGGCAACCCGACCTGATATGTCCGAAATACCCTGGGTCACTAAGGAACTGACACATGTTCCAATGGTCAGATTTCAAACACTCACGACAACTTTACTTGGGCTACAAGCAAAGCTGACTCATCTAGCTCTGGATAAGATTTGCTCTCATTGTATTTGCTTGAAGACATAGGATTTGGGTTGAGCATCACTTCAGTCATTCTGACTTAGTTCACTGGGACCCCACTTAACAGTACGGTGGTTCCTATGACTCAACAAAGAAGAAAAGGAAACAACGAAACCACACAGTCTTCGCGCTCCATAGTCTTCACTCAATGTCTTCTCATGTCATAGTCTTCAATATGAATATCTACTCATACCACCATTCTCTTCAATGTCTTCATACATTTTTAGGGGTCATCTCCGGTAGGTAAACCGAATCAATGAGGGACACTACCTGCGTTATCCTGCAATTCTCCCAAACGCATTAGTCCCTCAACTAACTTTGTCGTCAATACTCCAAAACCAACTAGGGGTGGCACTAGATGCACTTACAGATGGATCAATACCCATTTTGCAAGCGGTGTCTAGAGCAAGTTAAGGCTGCTGCCAGCGTCCATGAGGACCCGCGTAAGATTGAATCCGTTAATGATTGGGTCGAGGACCAAAGCTGTCGATCCTCCATGACGGATACTACTCAGGCGGTCCTTTTGATCGAAGGTGATCGGACAAGCCGACCATGGGTTGAATTTTGGGGCGACTGGCTCTACGGTGTAGACGTCCCTTAATGCGCGTTTGCGCTCCCGTTTTGGAATGTGTGTGACATAGATCATGTTCACCGTTTTGACCTCGAGGGGAATTGCTTCTTCCCCCCTGTGTTCGGTGGGCGAGGCTCTTCATCATCGTCCTCGCTGGGCGACCTTCTCCCCTTGTGTTTGGCTTGAGCTTGCTGGCCTGTTTAAAGACCCAACAATTTTTGTTGGTATGATTGGTAGGTTTATCGGGGGTGCCATGAATCTTGCAGGGCCGATTGAGTATTTTGTCTAGACTACATGGACCATCTTTGTTTCCTTTAAATGGCTTCTTCCGCTGATCGGATTTGGAGCCACTGAATCCGGCGTTGACAGCCGTGTCTTCGGTATTGTTTCGATGCTTATGCTTGTCACGTCGTAGTTTGCCATTGCCTTCCCTGGCTTCAGAGGTGCCTTGGTCGCTGGTGCTATTGCTTCTACGAGCGAGTCAGCTATCTTCTCCCGCGCAAAAGCGGGCCATGAGTGCGGTAAGGGCTGCCATGGAATTCGGTTTGTCTTGACCGAGGTGTCGGGCGAGCCACTTGTCTCAGACGCTGTGTTTGAATGCCGTGAGGGCTTCAGCGTCCGGACAATCCATAATTTGGTTCTTTTTAATTAAGAACCTGGTCCAGAGTTTCCCGACTGATTCGTCGGGTTGCTGGATTACGTGACTAAGGTCATCGGCATCCGGGGGCCGAAAATAGGTTCCTTGGAAGTTGTCTCTAAAGGCGTCCTCCAAGTCTTCCCAGCTTCCAATAGAGTTTTCTAGGAGGCTGTTCAGCCAATGCCGTGCTGGTCCCTTAAGTTTTAGGGGGATGTACTTGATGGCATGTAGGTCATCACCACGGGCCATGTGGATATGGTGAAGAAAGTCTTCAATCCATACCGCAGGATCTGTGGTGCCATCGTATGATTCAATGTTCATGGATTAAAACCCTTCTTGGAACTGGTGCTCCATTACTTCATCGGTGAAGCATAGAGGGTGTGCGGCTCCTCTGTATCGGGCAACGTCACGCCGCAGTTTAGATGGAGTCCGTATGCGGTTTTTGGCCCGTGTGAGGTTGTGTTTATCGCGCCAGGCTAGGTGGCCATCTTCTCACGCTGGTGCATGCCCTCGTGATCCATAAATTGATCTGGTATGACCGGCTCTATTGTCCAGGTCCTGTCGTAGGTCGTGCGTGCGCCCTACGGTCGTTGTTTCTCTACCTCTAGGGCGAGGTGGCGCATGTTGGTGTTCGGCTTGGGTTGCCGCTCTGTCCTGACCACGAGGTGGTCGGTCAGGTCCGTCAGCTGGGTTACATGCTGTCGGTATAGGTTCTGGGACCTCCTCGTCGAATTGGGAGAGCAACCTGCGCTTTTGGTAACTTTTAGTTGGGCGCTTGAGGCCATATTCCTCGGCTGCTAGGACATTAGTCCATCTGTCGTTGAGTAAATCCTGATCGTCTTGAAGTTGCCACTGCTTCTTTTTCAGGCTTCTTGCTGTGGCTATTAGCCAGCGCTTGAAGCGCTCTTGTTCGAGGGGGTCCTCTGGTACTATGAAGTCTTCGTCGCCCAGGCTTTCATCCACTTCGGAGGTCAGTAGGTAGTTACTATCCTCCGAGCCTCGTTCTCGATAGGATCATTGTGGTTGACTTGTGTAATGCCCCGAGACCGATGCGCCAGGTGTCTTCCAGTTATTCACCATCATTGCCATGTCATTTGCTTGCGTGTTGCATTTTTCCATGTCATCATCTGCTTTTCATCTGCATGTTTTTCAAAATTTGCATCCGTTCGGGTTCCCCCGGTTCTCTCCGTTGTCCGTTCTGAGCCCAACCACACTCGCATCTCTGAGACCTTGTTTTATGAGCCACAGAAAAACATTCTCGGAATGGGCAGAGATTTGCCGAGTGGCCTTGGTATATCACCGGTAGACTGCCTGTCAAATTTCGTTCCATTTGGGGGTTGTTTGATGCCCCAACGGTTAACCGGGTAGCCGCAAAACCCCCCTTCTTTTGCATCCCAGCACCCCTCCACACAGCCCACCTAACCCACCAAACTCCCCTCCATGCTCTCCGTCGTTGGATCACGATCATGTGGGCGAAAACCGCACCTCAATTGGACTCTCCTAGCCCCCTCTACCTATAAATAGGTCCTCCCTCTCCATTTTTGTGAATGAAACCCTAGCCATCTTCCTCCTCCCGCAGCCGGATGTGTCCACCCCGCCGCCGGACGCGTCCACCACCGCCTCCACATCGCCCGGGCCAATCCGGTGCCTCCACGTCAGCCCCGCCTCCTCCTGGACCAACCCGGCGCCGCCAATTGTCGCACCACCATCCTCCCCGCGCCCTCCTCCGCCGCGGCCCGCGGGAGCCCGCAACCGGCCCTCTCCATGCCGCATCTAGGTCCCGCCGGCCCGCGCGTCGCCGCCAGCCGCCCGAGCGCCCGGACCC